>NC_039367.1:70378257-70379628 GCF_003573695.1 Papaver somniferum
GGGGGGGAAACTGTATTTTTCTACATTTCCTCCGTTCTTTCAGCTAATTATATTTATCTTTCCAAAAGAATGCACACCTCATAAATAAATAAATTTGCAAGAGTATATTGCATTCTGTAAACTCTATGAACTTGTAAATAATTATATGATTTATTTCATGATTCCAATACCTAAATAATAAAAGAATTCATAAACATCACCTTCTTCTAAATGACAAAATTAGCAAACGAAACAAGAAACGAAAACAACTTTCAAAGCGTCCACAAAATGAAATCGATAAATCAAATCATATCATCAAAAAAAAAATCAAATGAACCATCCCCCATCTTCAAACAATTCTTCTTGCAATGCTGAGGTGAACCTGATCACTCCAACCAGCAGACTTGGGCGCCTTGTCATCCTCAGATTTGTCATTTTCTGCTTCATCAGGCTCCACATGCTTGTTAAGATCATGCTTGTTAACTTTTGGATTATCTGCCATATCCAGAACATCGGGTCGATCTTCATCAATAATTTCAATAATGGAAGCAGGAGCATCATCATTTACAGTAGGAACATCAGCATAAGAAGGAACATCAGCATCCTCAACGCTACTGATTACAGCGTCCAGAGGAACACTAGGAATAACATCAGCATAAATAGGAACATCATCATTGTCAACACTACTGACAACAGAACTAATTACAACGTCGAGAGGAACTCCAGGAACAATAGTTATTCCGTCCACAGTAATGACAATCTTCAATTTACGAGGACCAGCCATCAGTCGAGGACATTTTTGGATCCTCTCTTCAGTTTCATCTCTACAGTCCCTCTTAGCAGAACTCATTTTTTCCTCTTAATACTCTATGTTAATTTTTTCTATGCTTGGTGTAATTTATATATATTTCTAAGAAAAACCCTAATTTCTTAGGTTTTCCATCATTATCTTAAATCACCTATTCTTTGGTATTTACATCGAATATTCTATCAATATAAGGAGATATGGAATGAATATTTTCATGTTTATCTAATTTCCTTTTTAATCTAATATACATAACGAACATAACAAACTAAAATAAATTATGATCTCATGAGATATATGGAATGAATATTTTCATATTTATCTAATTTCCTTTTTAATTTAATTACCTAGGTCGGTTGGGGTGTCCCGCCCGGCTAGACCATTGGTGTAATGCAAAAAAAGGAAAAAACCAAATGTTGGCTAGTTAAACAATGACCCAACATTTAGCGGCAACACTTTCATGTTGATGCACGAAATTGAACATTTCAACATAGAAAAAAATCCAAACACCAAAACAAAAAATACAAGGAAAAAAAAAGCAACATAAATAACCCAAGGAATAAATTGTACATTTCAGCATAGAAAAA